>NC_069505.1:106864322-106881822 GCF_027579735.1 Bombina bombina | reverse complement strand
AGACTTAGATACAAGGTAATCACAGTGGTAAAAAGTACATAAATATAACAATAACAGTGTTGGTTTTGCAAATCTGGGGAATGGGTAATAAAGAGATTATCTATCTTTTTAAACAATAACAATTCTGTAGTAAAAACTGTCCCTTAAGCTTACTTAAAGGGACAGTATACAATAATTTTCATATAACTGCATGTAATAGACACTACCATAAAGAATAATATGCACAGATACTGATCTAAAAATCCAGTATAAAACCGTTTAAAAACTTACTTAGAAGCTCCCAGTTTAGCACAGTTTAAAAAGTTTGGGGCTTGGTTACGAGTATCAAAATCAGCGCAATGTTATTTAAAAATAAGCAAAACTATACATTAAATAAAAAAAACTGTATGGGCTATATAAATGGATCATCTACAAAACATTTATGCAAAGAATCTAGTGTATAATATCCCTTTAAGTTTGTCAGCCTTACATTTCTACAGCAGGATGTCATAAGTGGGGTGGTCTTAGCACACACAAAACCTCTACCTGCAGAATGCCAGTTTTCAATCCCATAAACACAAAAAAACATTCCCTTGTCCAAGGTTTTGTGCCACTGACCAGATTACTAAATTCTCTACTACAGTATATAAATGGCAACAGCTTCTGCAGGGCGGCCATTACCTGTATTTATAAGTAAAGTAGCAGTATCTTGTATTACCTTTAATGCTTTTATACTGTAACAGTACAGCACGTCTCAGGAATAATCCTAGAACATTACATTTTGTGGTGCAAAATGTTGCTCTTAAAAGCTAAATACTATATATTTATTGTGTATTACACAGGTGGTTGCATCCCTTTAAGGTTTGGGGGGCTACAGAAATTAGTCACCAGACCCACAGAACTGCTAGTTTGTTAGTAAAACGTAATACTAAATATTCCATAGCATTTCCTTCCACTTACTAATTGTTTATGGTTCTCTCTATTCTTGTATATTTACTCAGTGCAGGAGTCTTGAGACAGGATTAAAATAGCATAGTGAGGATCATGAATCCATGCTGTCCGAGACAAAACAGACTGAGGGAAGAGATAAGGCTGGGGGGGGGGGGGGGGGGGGGGGGGGGCTCTGGACTTAGTTTTTGGTATTGGAAAGAGCAGCGTTTTAGCTTTAGCATATTAGTGTCCCATATGTTCAACACCATCTGACAGGCAGAATTTCCAAAAAGAAATCTGTCAGTCTGAACAAATAAAGTTGTCTTAGTTTGGAAGCCAAATTGGAATAAGCAGGAAGGAAACCTTAGTTAATCTCATGTATTCGCTACAGGAGTTAGGTTACCTTCCTGAAAGCAACCGATCCCAGGAAGCACATTCCGTCACCATTTATCAAAATGTAATAAGAAATGTAGCTATCTGCAGTTCCCTTACCCATTATGCACCTGGTCACTTCATTTAAACGGACTAGTGTAATACAAAATGTAGACACTCTAATTTGTTAGGATAATTTCATTTTTGTCATAATGAGCCTAACTGTCTTTATAACTCCCACTAACAAATTGCCATACTGACCATCTTTTATAACCCCCCCCCCCCCCCCATTGAGAAGAACCACTCAGGAGCAGAACAAAGCTGTTGAACCAATCAGAAACATCACCATCACACATCACCACCAATGATTAGCCATGTTCTATTCCCGATTGGATGTTACCTATGTGTTTGACACCTTTGTAGAGGTTGGGTCAGTAATGCAAAAATTACATGATTTTCCATTTAAACTGGTAAAACCACTACAAGCTTAGTTATGAGAAAACTGATAAATGAAGTATGTTATAAAAAGCCTCTCTCAGCTTGTAGAGTCGAGTCTTAGAAAACCGTTAAGAATAAATGTCATGTATAACTCTAGATTTCAGGATATCTGAACTTGAGCTCAGGTGAAATAATCAGCTGATCAGTAACCATGATTATTAAAGGGACATAATACTCATATGCTAAATCACTTGAAACTGATGCAGTATAACTGTAAAAAGCTGACAGGAAAATATCACCTGAGCATCTTTATGTAAAAAAGGAAGATATTTTACCTCACAATTTCCTCAGCTCAGCAGAGTAAGTTCTGTGTAAAAAGTTATACTCAGCTGCTCCCAGCTGCAGGTAAAAATTTTTTAAAAAAAATGAAGAAATGAACAGCAGCCAATCAGCATCAGCAGTGCTGAGGTCGTGAACTCTAACTGTGATCTCATGAGATTTGACTTAACTCTCATGAGATTTCATAGTAAGCTTCCTTTACCTGATTGGTGAAATAATATGAGAGTTCACGAGGCTCATCCCCTAAGTTGTCCCAGGACAGACACATTAAAATGCTGCTTAGAAATCCTTTACAATGGGATGTGGCTACTGAGGAACTTTTGAGGTAAAATATCTTTCTTTTTTACATAGAGATGTTCAGGTGATATTTTCTAGTCAGCTTTTTACAGCTATGCTGCATCACTTTCAAGTGTTTAAACATTTGGGTATTATGGCCCTTTAACCTGCTCTCAGCCAAGGTAATCATAAAAATCTAGCCTGTTAGTGTGCCCTGTGGACTGGAATTGAGAAACACTAATCTCACACAGCCACACATAAACTACCTTATTTAAGGGAACAACTCAAAACAACTGTAACATTCATATGAAAGAGTAGCATATAAACATTACAGTTTCATGGTTTAAATAGATAGAGCATGCAATTTTAAGAGACTTTTTCATTTTAACGTTACAATTAAAGTGAATGTAAATTTTGATGCTAAAATGCCCGGTTTTTAAAAATTTGATTAAAAACAGGGGCACTTTAATTCATAAAAATTTACATTTCACTCCTGTTGTGAAAAAAAAAAAACTTACCTTTTAATCTTGACAGCAGCTCCAGCTTCCTCCGGTCGTCGCAAGCCATTTCTGATGTCAGAAATGATGGATAGGTCATCCTCCAATCACGGCTCCCCCCCGGTCTGATTCAATGCCGTGATTGGAGGAAGCCGGATTCCTCATTTTAGACCCAGGAAGAGGCTTTGCAACGGGTTTTCAAAAACCGGCAATTTAGCATCAAAATTTACATTAACTTTAAATTGACTTTGTTCTCTTTGTGTCCTTTGTTGAAAGCATACCTAGGTAGGCTCAGGAGCAGCAATGCACTACTGGGATACAGTTGGTTTTTGGTGGCTATGCACATATGCCTTTTTGGCTCTCAAAATGTGCTCAGCTAGGTCTCTGCTGCTCTGGGCTGAATTTGCAGGGGTTAAACACATAGATATATGCGAGCAATAAAACAGAGTTTTTTTTTTTTGCACTTGTACATCCCTTTAAATAAACGAATACTAAAATAAACAGGGAGTGAATGTTTGTGTACAACTGGTCCCTAGGGTCACGTAATTCACGGGCAGTTAGGAACAATACCCCCAGCCCTTTTGGTGGCCAGTGACACCCCCACACACAAAAAAACTAAAAAAGGTATTTTTTTAGTACAGAAATATTTAAACAAAAAATAAAATGTCATTTTTTTATGATTGAGCAAAGACAAAAAAATGCTTCTTAACCAGCAACAAAAGCACTACGTTGCCTGACACATGCAGTGACGCACAAGTCCTGTACCCGGTGTAATTGTAATCTCACTAAACCTCACTGGTCTCTTGGTTCTTTAGGGAATCAGCTTCACAGAGCAGCATATGAATTGGTGAGACAGAAAGGCTGTTAGTGAATATAGCCACGTGACACACAAACACTGCAACCAGGACTAAACTACCTGATACAACGCCGCACAAACGCTCTCGGTGTTCTCCACAGCTGAGGGGCATTATGAAGTAGCAGGTGGAGATAGTGTAATATTAATGAATTGATTTAATGATAATTTGTGCAGCAAACATTGAAACAAATTAATATTATCTAAATGTAGATTAATATTTACATTTTGGCCAGGTGGTCAGTAAAATCAGCCAGGTGGTGTGCCCATTAAATAGGGCAAACATAGACCAGAGGGGGAAAACCACAGACTGATTTGACAGAATGAGCAAAAATACTTCAAGGCCTGACACAGGGCTACCCACCTTAAAACATGGGCTATTTGTCTCTATTACCTGACATACAGGAGGACTGTATTCGTTAAATTAACATGAGCATAGTGCATGTTACTAGGTAGCTGATTGATAACTTAGTGACTCTGTTTGTCTCATCTATAGGGAAGACTGGTTCTTTAAAAGAGTGCCACAACAACTACATATTAAAAAGGGACAGTAAGGTCAAAATTACAAAATGTACATGATTCAGTAGACCCCTTGCTTTTTAAACAACTTTCTAACTTATTTCTTTGATCAATTTTGCTTCATTCACTTGGTATCCTTTGTTGAAGGAACAATGCACTAGTGGGAGTCACTGGCAAATGACAATTGTGTGTAGCCACCAATAAGCAGCTAGCTCCCAGTAATGCATCCTAGGTATGCTCTCCATCAAAACGATGACAAGAAAACAAACAGGTGTAAATTAGAAACTGGATTATTTCACCTGTGCTCTAGTTCAGATATCATGAGAATCTGGTCTGTTAGGGGTCCTGAATTTTAACTCCCACAACTAAGAGGTTCTGCTTGGGAGCCACAAGCATTGCAGCTTCTGAGAGAAACCAGGCTGGGCAGCCAATCATGAGAGACAGTTGCATGCATCTGCCAATAACCAGCAGTTTCCTGTTTAGGAGCTGCATGGCTTGTGGATCTTAAATTGTATTTTATCTATATGTTAACCCTTTGTATGGGTTAAACACATAATTATCTAGGGCCAGTTAGTACAAGCAGTACATATCTTGCACACTCAGACAAATTAGGGACATTAAACATTTTGATATTATTGTTACTCTAGCCATTTATAAATGTGCTTAGCTGAGAAGATAAGTTAGAAGGTTTTAAAAACTACAGAAGCCGAGGTTACAATATGGCTGTGCCCATTACTTTATAGAGACCAACATTTTATAATTATTTCCAATATTTAAATCCACATATTCTTTTCAAGCTATGCTTTGAAGACATATTTACATAATCATGTCCAGCATGTATTAGAGTTTAATTTCCTGACAAATATTGATACCGAGGGATCACCCACAATAAATAAATAATACTATTTCTTCTAACTGAAAAAAAAAACAAGAAAAAAAATCAGTTGGAAGTAGAGATTCACTTCAACTACTTTAACTGTAAATATATTTTTTGCTTTCTGGAACACCTTTCGGAATGTCACTACAATATTGTATTGTAAACTATTCAGACATCAGTTATAAATATTTCCTTTCTTTGCTTAGGTGATGCTGCTCAGTGTAAAAAACAAACAAAAAAACCCCAAATCCTAACAATCATTGATAGTATAATAACAATTTCAATATATATATATACACACACACAAGAGTAACTTATGCCCCTTTATAGATTACAGAGAAATGGTTCAGAGGTTCAAATTTCAGAATTTATAATTGAAACGTTGTCATGAAACTATCTATAACAAATGCTGTATGCTCATAACCGTGTTAACCCCTAAACCTCCTAGAGGGTGGCAATATAACGTGTGACAACACCTGGAGGTCAGCAACATTTAAAAATGTGCCAGTTTTGGTGGCAACATTTCTGTAAATTATTAATTCCACACCAATAATAATGTTAGGCAGTGGCCTTGATTTACTGTCACAATCAATCTCTCAGAAACAATGTGTTACATTTGTTATCCCACAGCATTAAATGGATTCAGTATAGCATTAATGAATCAGTTCTATATGATTATAGGAATTGCAGAGATTTCTGTCAGTGGAGAGATCTTTGTATACTTAGCTGTGTTTCTGGGGGTTACTGTGAAATGGTTTGCAGGCTGTGGGTATAACAGGTGGATGGACCATCTGTACACACATTGTACGTTTGTAGACAGACCTGTACATATCCCAGAGATCTGGTAATACAGTAAGGGGCCCCTGCAGAGCAAACAAACTCTCAGTTACTTACAGTTTTGTGACTGCAGAGATTCCTGGATCCCCTCCTCAGTGTGGTCTGTAGAATATAGTCCTGGGCTTCTTCCTGTAATTCTGGAATCAGGCTGTAATCTCAGGGTTTGAGCAGATTTTGGTCCTGGAGTCCAGGCTGCAGACTCAGAGTACAGACTGTGTTCAGGGGTTCAGTCTGTAGTATCAGTGGATAGATAGTATTTCTTGGGTTCAGACTGTATTTTCAGGAGTCAAACTGTTTTATGGGGCTCAGACTAGGTTATTGGGGTTCAGGATGTAGTCTAAAATTTAGGATAGTGGTCCTGGTGTTCAGGCTGAAATATCAGGGTGTTGACTGTGGGTCAGGCTGTAGTCCAAGGGCACAGACTGTTCTAGGTTTTCAGTCTGCAGTATTAGGGTGCAGCCCTGGGGTTCAGTTAGTAATCCCAGATAGTAGGTCGTTCTGAGATGTAGGCTATAGTCTCAGGGTGCAGATTTCGTGTTCTGAAGTTCAGGCATTAGTCTTAGGGTAAATCTTGTGGTTCTGGGGTTCAGGATTTAGTCTCAGGGTGCAGTTTGTGGTTCTTGGGTTCAGGGTGTCGTCTCAGGGATCAGAATGCGCTTCTGGGGTTCAGGCAGTATTCTAAGGAATCAGACTTTGTTTCTGCGTTAAGATCTGTAGTCTCAGGGCGCAGCTTGTGGTTCTGGGGTTCAGGCAGTAATATAAGAGATAAGACTGTGATTCTGAGGTTCAGCCTGCTGTTTCAAGGTGCAGGTGCAAACTGTGGCTCCGGATTTTCAGCTGTAGACTTCGAGAATAATGGGGTTCAGGTTGTAGCCTAAGCCTGTACAAGCATCTCACATGCTGACAGGTTGTAGCTATCTCTAACTATCCAACAAACAGTGCAGCTCTCAAAGTTGTGTAATAAATAAACTGCTAGAAGAACTATCAGCTACGGGGTCTCTCACACTCAGTGCAGCCAGTACAGCACTTACAGTCCAGTTATTCTTCGGTCGTTCACTGCAGCTCCAGCAACACACACATCCCGGTCACATCTCACTCCGAGCAGTTTCTGTCTCTTCAGGCTCCAGCTGCAGCAGCAACAGCTCAGAGGAATGGGAGGAGTAACCCGGGCACGCCCCCTGCAATTCCCATAGTTTTCAGCCTCTTACACTTATCTCTAGAACTGTGTGTTCCACCTCTCACCCAAATGTGCCCTCTCACAGCTCACTACTGCGCCCCTGACAGCTGTGTCCCCTAAAGAATCTCCACTGTGCCCCAGCTCACCCAGCTGTGCCCCTTTAAGCTCTCTACTGCGCCCCTGCTCACCCAGCTGTGCCCCCTAAAGAATCTCCACTGTGCGGTGCCCCAGCTCACCCAGCTGCATCCCTCACAGCTCTCTACTGTGCCTTTAATCACCCAGCTGTGCCCCTCTCAGCTCTCTATACTGTGCCCCTGCTCAGCTGTGCCCCTCTCAGCTCTATACCGTGCCCCTGTTCACCCAGCTGTGCCCCTCTCAGCTCTCTACTGTGCCCCTAATCACCCAGCTGTGCCCCTCTCAGCTCTCTATACTGTGCCCCTGCTCAGCTGTGCCCCTCTCAGCTATATACCGTGCCCCTGCTCACCCAGCTGTGCCCCTCTCAGCTCTCTACTGTGCCCCTGCTCACCCAGCTGTGCCCCTCTCAGCTCTATACTGTGCCCCTACTCACCCAGCTGTGCCCTTCTCAGCTCTCTACTGTGCCCCTGCTCACCCAGCTGTGCCCCTCTAAGCTCTATACTGTGCCCCTACTCACCCAGCTGTGCCCCTCTCAGCTCTAAACTGTGCCCCTGCTCACTCAGCTGTGCCTCTCTCAGCTCTCTACTGTGCCCCTGCTCACCCAGCTGTGCCCCTCTAAGCTCTATACTATGCCCCTACTCACCCAGCTGTGCCCCTCCCAGCTCTCTACTGTTCTCCTACTCACCCAGCTGTGCCCCTCTGAGCTCTATTCTGTGCCCCTGCTCACCCAGCTGTGCCCCTCTCAGCTCTATACTGTGCCCCTACTCACCCAGCTGTACCCTCTCATCTCTCAACTGTGCCCATGCTCACCCAGCTGTGCCCCTATCAGTTCTATACTGTGCCCCTACTCACCCAGCTGTACCCTCTCAGCTCTATACTGTGCCCCTACTCACCCAGCTGTACCCTCTCAGCTCTCTACTGTGCCCCTACTCACCCAGCTGTGCCCCTATCAGCTCTATACTGTGCCCCTACTCACCCAGCTGTACCCTCTCAGCTCTATACTGTGCCCCTACTTTCCCAGCTGTACCCTCTCAGCTCTTTAGTGTTCCCCTGCTCACCCAGCTGTGCCAGTCCCAGCTCACTACTGTGCCCCAGCTCACCCAGCTGTGTCCCTTCCAGCTCTCTGTGCCCCTGCTCACCCAGCTGTACCCTCTCAGCTCTCTACTGTGCCCCTGCACACCCAGCTGTGCCCTTCTCCGCTCTCTACTGTGTCCCTGCTCACCCAGCTGTGCCCTTCTCAGCTCTCTACTGTGCCATTGCTCACCCAGCTGTATCCTTTAAGCTCTCTACTGTGCCCCTGCTCACCCAGCTGTACCCCTCCCAGCTCTCTAATGTGCCCCTGGTCACCCAGCTGTACCCCTCCCAGCTCTCTACTGTGCCCCTGCTCACCCAGCTGTGCCCTTCTCAACTCTCTACTGTGCCCCTGCTCACCCAGCTGTGCCCCTCTCAGCTCTCTATACTGTGCCCCTGCTCAGCTGTGCCCCTCTCAGCTCTATACCGTGCCCCTGCTCACCCAGTTGTGCCCCTCTCAGCAATCCACTGTGCCCCAGCTCACCCAGCTGTACCCCTCTCAGCTCTCTACTGTGCCCCTACTCACCCAGCTGTGCCCTTCTCAGCTCTCTACTGCGCCCCTGCTCACCCAGCTGTGCCCCTCTCAGCTCTCTATACTGTGCTCCTGCTCAGCTGTGCCCCTCTCAGCTCTATACCATGCCCCTGCTCACCCAGTTGTGCCCCTCTCAGCAATCCACTGTGCCCCAGCTCACCCAGCTGTACCCCTCTCAGATCTCTACTGTGCCCCTACTCACCCAGCTGTGCCCTTCTCAGCTCTCTACTGTGCCCCTGCTCACCCAGCTGTGCCCCTCTCAGCTCTCTACTGTGCCCCTGCTCACCCAGCTGTGCCCCTCTCAGCTCTATACTGTGCCCCTGTTCACTCAGCTGTGCCCCTCTCAGCTCTCTACTGTGCCCCTGCTCACCCAGCTGTGCCCCTCTAAGCTCTATACTGTGCCCCTATTCACCCAGCTGTGCCCCTCCCAGCTCTCTACTGTTCTCCTACTCACCCAGCTGTGCCCCTCTCAGCTCTATTCTGTGCCCCTGCTCACCCAGCTGTGCCCATCTCAGCTCTATACTGTGCCCCTACTCACCCAGCTGTACCCTCTCAGCTCTCTACTGTGCCCCTGCTCACCCAGCTGTGCCCCTATCAGCTCTATACTGTGCTCCTACTCACCCAGCTGTGCCCTTCTCAGCTCTCTACTGTGCCCCTACTCACCCAGCTGTGCCCCTCTCAGGTTTATACTGTTCCCCTACTTACCCAGCTGTACCCTCTCAGCTCTTTACTGTTCCCCTGCTCACCCAGCTGTGCCCTTCTCAGCTATCTACTGTGCCCCTACTCACCCAGCTGTGCCCCTCTCAGCTCTCTACTGTGCCCCTGCTCACCCAGCTGTGCCCTTCTCAGCTCTCTACTGTTCCCCTACTCACCCAGCTGTGCCCCTCTTACCTCTCTACTGTGCCCCTGCTCACCCAGCTGTGTCCCTCTCAGCTCTCTACTGTGCCCCTACTCACCCAGCTGTGCCCCTCTCAGCTCTCTACTGTGCCCCTATTCACCCAGCTGTGCCCTTCTCAGCTCTCTACTGTGCCCCTGCTCACCCAGCTGTGCCCTTCTCAGCTCTCTACTGTGCCCCTACTCACCCAGCTGTACCCTCTCAGCTCTCTACTATGCCCCTGTTCACCCAGTTGTACCCCCCTCTTAGATCTATACTGTTCCCCCTGCTAACCCAGCTGTGCCCTTCTCAGCTCTCTACTGTGCCCCTGCTCACCCAGCTGTACCCCTCCCAGCTCTCTACTGTGCCTCTGCTCACTCAGCTCCACCCTTTCAGCTCTCTACTGTGCCCCTGCTCACCCAGCTGTGCCCCTCTCAGCTCTCTACTGTGCCCCTGCTCACCCAGCTGTACCCCTCTCAGCTCTCTACTGTGCCCCTGCTCACCCAGCTGTGCCACTCTCAGCTCTCTACTATGCCCCTGCTAACCCAGCTGTGCCCTTCTCAGTTCTCTACTGTGCCCCTGCTCACCCAGTTGTGCCCCTCTCAGCTCTATTCTGTGCCCCTGCTCACCCAGCTGTGCCCTTCTCAGCTCTCTACTATGCCCCTGTTCGCCCAGCTGTACCCCTCTCAGCTCTCTACTATGCCCCTGTTCACCCAGCTGTACCCCTCTCAGCTCTCTACTATGCCCCTGTTCACCCAGCTGTACCCCTCTCAGCTCTCTACTATGCCCCTGTTCACCCAGCTGTACCCCTCTCAGCTCTCTACTATGCCCCTGATGACCCAGCTGTGCCCCTCTCAGCTCTCTACTGTGCCCCTGCTCACCCAACTGTAACCCTCTCAGCTCTCTACTATGCCCTTGTTCACCCAGCTGTGCCCCTATCAGCTCTATACTGTGCTCCTACTCCCCCAGCTGTACCCTCTCAGCTCTAAACTGTGCCCCTACTCACCCAGCTGTGCCCCTCTCAGGTCTATACTGTTCCCCTACTTACCCAGCTGTACCCTCTCAGCTCTTTACTGTTCCCCTGCTCACCCAGCTGTGCCCTCTCAGGTCTATACTGTTCCCCTACTTACCCACCTGTACCCTCTCAGCTCTTTACTGTTCCCCTGCTCACCCAGCTGTGCCCTTCTCATCTCTCTACTGTGCCCCTACTCACCCAGCTGTGCCACTCTCAGCTCTCTACTGTGCCCCTGCTCACCCAGCTGTGCCCTTCTCAGCTCTCTACTGTTCCCCTACTCACCCAGCTGTGCCCCTGCTCACCCAGCTGTGTCCCTCTCAGCTCTCTACTGTGCCCCTACTCACCCAGCTGTGCCCTTCTCAGCTCTCTACTGTGCCCCTACTCACCCAGCTGTACCCTCTCAGCTCTATACTGTGCCCCTGCTCACCCAGCTGTGTCCCTCTCAGCTCTCTACTATGCCCCTGTTCACCCAGTTGTACCCCCCTCTTAGATCTATACTGTTCCCCCTGCTAACCCAGCTGTGCCCTTCTCAGCTCTCTACTGTGCCCCTGCTCACCCAGCTGTACCCCTTCCAGCTCTCTACTGTGCCCCTGCTCACTCAGCTCCACCCTTTCAGCTCTCTACTGTGCCCCTGCTCACCCAGCTGTGCCCCTCTCAGCTCTCGACTGTGCACCTGCTCACCCAGCTGTACCCCTGCTCACCCAGCTGTGCCACTCTCAGCTCTCTACTATGCCCCTGCTAACCCAGCTGTGCCCTTCTCAGTTCTCTAATGTGCCTCTGCTCACCCAGTGGTGCCCCTCTCAGCTCTATTCTGTGCCCCTGCTCACCCAGCTGTGCCCTTCTCAGCTCTCTACTATGCCCCTGTTCACCCAGCTGTACCCCTCTCAGCTCTCTACTATGCCCCTGTTCACCCAGCTGTAACCCTCTCAGCTCTCTACTATGCCCCTGTTCACCCAGCTGTACCCCTCTCAGTTCTCTACTATGCCCCTGATGACCCAGCTGTGCCCCTCTCAGCTCTCTACTATGCCCCTGCTCACCCAACTGTACCCCTCTCAGCTCTCTACTATGCCCTTGTTCACCCAGCTGTGCCCCTTTCAGCTCTCTACTGTGCCCCTGATGACCCAGCTGTACCCTCTCAGCTCTCTACTGTACCCTGCTCACCCAGCTGTACCCCTCACAGCTCTCTACTGTGCCCCTCAGCTCTCTACTGTGCCCCTGCTCACCCAGTAGCTGTGCCCCTCTCAGCTCTCTACTGTGCCCCTGCTCACCCAGCTGTGCCCCTTTCAGCCCTCTACTGTGCCCCTGCTCACCCAACTGTGACCCTTCACAGCTCTCTACTGTTCTCCTATTCACCCAACTGTGCCCCTCTCAGCTCTCTACTGTTCTCCTACTCACCCAATGGTGCCCCCTCTCAGCTCTCTACTGTTCTCCTACTCACCCAACTGTGCCCCTCACAGCTCTCTACTGTTCTCCTACTCACCCAACTGTGCCCCTCACAGCTCTCTACTGTTCTCCTACTCACCCAACTGTGACCCTTCACAGCTCTCTACTGTTCTCCTACTCACCCAACTGTGCCCCCTCACAGCTCTCTACTGTTCTCCTATTCACCCAGCTGTGCCCTCTCACAGCTCTCTCATATGTGAAAAAGCTATTTACTTCTTGGCACAATTCTTATATGCTGTACACAGCCATTTTCATGTTAGTATTTCTCTCTTCCTAAGCTGTCACCATGCCTGTCTTCCCTGTGACAGGGGGGTACAGAGATTTTGCTAAAAGGAGACCACAAGGATAATCTATTAGATGTGACAGGGTCCCCATTACATATTAAACCTTATCCTTTTCGGCCTCCTTTTAGCATACCCTCTGAACCCCCCATATATTACCATATTTGATTACCACACTACTCCTGCAAAGGTGCCACTTAGTGTATTCTAATAGGTAAACACTTTCACTGTCCATATCACTGCCACTGTGCCATCTCAGTAAGCCATTCCTGTCACCACCTTGCGGCACTATCGCTATCCTACTGGTTTTCTAACCTGTCCTTAGGACTCCCCTACAGGCCAGATTTTCAGGATTACCTTGGGTGAGAGCCGGTAAAATAACAGTGTGTACTAATAAGCTGATTATTTCACCTGTGCTCTAGTTCAGATATCCTCAAAATCTGACCCCATCCCCTTTGGCTGCATGGTCTGATTTCTCCTCAAGGAAGTGTTCCTGGGTCCCCTCTTTCTCTGCCTGTGACTGGCCTATCAGCTACACCTTTCTGCCCTATCCTCTTTAACTCACTGCCATCGTATTCTCACTGTGCACCCACTGCAAGTAAAGACATATAAAAGTGCAGAAAAGAAAATGCTCTATTATGTTAAAGCATTTTATTTTTGCACTGCTGCTTGCATTTAGTTGTGTGTTTAACCCCTGCCAATGGATAAGACACATAGGTAAAGGCAGCTCAAGAGAAACAACACATGACTGGGAGCTAGCTGAACACATCTGGTGAGCCAGGAAGGCAACTAAAAATGCATCATTCAGATAGAGCATGGGATTTTATTGTACAATTAAATTAATTTATATTTTCAAATTTACTTTGAACTCTTGGTATCCTTTGTTGAAGTATAATATGTATACAGCTTAGACTACTGGGAGCCAGCTGGTAATTGTTGGCTACACGCAATTGTTTTTAGAAGCATGACCATGTATCAGTACTTTTATTAAAATTATATTTTAAAAACACAAGAACACAAGTTGGAAGCAGTGTCTTTTAAGGTCTTGACGCCCAATACCCTTTACTGATACCAAGGACGAGGCATTCATACCCATAACGGTTGCATAGGGGATGATATTGGAGACAAGTCGATTGGTGGGCGGCCAGTGATGGTGCCCATCGTTGGTGGCATGGGAGGGTTAGGAGGGAGGCGGGTGGGCGGCACATCGCTGGATGAGGCGGGAGGAGGTCCGGTGAGTGCTCAAGAGAGGTCCGGGAGCGGGCTTGAGGGGGCGGGAGCAAGTGTGAGGGTGCAGGAGGGGGTGGGTGGGACTGCTACACTACGGCAAATATTTAGTGAATGGGAAGGAGGGAGAGGGGGGATAAGTGTTGGCAAAGGGATCTGGGAGGGGGGAGGGTATTGAGGCAGCTACACTACAGAAAAAATGGGTTTTTTTTGTTTTTGTTTTTATTTTTTTTTAAAAAGCGGGGGGATCAGGGAGGTTGGGGTCTAAGGGGGGATCCTACACTGCAGAATATATATATATATATATATATATATATATAAATTAAAAAAATTTAAAAAAATAATATATATTTATATATATATATATATATATATATATATATATATATATATATATATATATATATATATATATATAAAAGCCTTTTATTTTAGTACTGGCAGACTTTCTGCCAGTAATTAAGATGGGGGTGACAATTGTGGGGTGGGGGAGGGGAGAGATCTGTTTGAGAGGGGTCATGGAGGGATCAGGGGGTGGGATGTGTCAGGTGGGAGGTTGATCTCTACACTAAAGCTAAAATTAACCCTACAAGCTACCTAATTAACCCCTTCACAGCTGGGAATAATACAAGTGTGGTGTGCAGCGGCATTTAGCAGCTATCTAATTACCAAAAAGCAATGTCGCCATATATGTCTGCTATTTCTGAACAAAGGGGATCCCAGAGAAGCATTTACTACCATTTGTTCCATAATTGCACAAGCTGTTTGTAAATCATTTCAGTGAGAAACCTAAATTTTGTGAAAAAGTTAATGATTTTTTTTATTTAATCGCATTTTGCGGTGAAATGGTGGCATGAAATATAACAAAATCAGCCTATTTCAATACTTTGGGTTGTCTACTAAAAAAAATATAAGCATGTGAAGGGTTATTTAGGGATTCCTGACAGATATCAGTGTTACAATGTAGCTTTCGCTAATTTTGACAAAAATGGCTTGGAAATAGCAAAGTACTTATTGCCCTATAACTTGCAAAAAAAGCAAAGAACATGTAAACATTGCATATTTCTAAACTCAGGACAAAATTTAGAAACTATTTAGCATGGGTGTTTTTTGGTGGTTGTAGATGTGCAACAGATTTTGGGGGTCAAAGTTAGAAAAAGTGTGTTTTTTTCAATTTTTTCATATTTGATCATTTTTTTTGTAGTAAATTATAAGATATGATAAAAATAATGGTATCTTTAGAAAGTCCATTTAATGATGAGAAAAACGGTATATAATATGTGTGGGTACAGTAAATGAGTAAGAGGAAAATTACAGCTAAACACAAACAACGAAGAAATGTAAAAACAGCCCTGGTCCTTAACGGTAAGAAAATTAAAAAATGGTCTGGTCACTAAGGGGTTAAGGTTTGCCATCACTGTCCTAGGGTAAGACTTGTGACTCATTTTGTGTAAAACTTAACTAATCATGTCCTCTTAATATGATATATTTTATATAATTATCAGTCGCTCTCTGCATGGACAGTGGCAGCTTATACACTGTTGTCAGGACATATATACATTTGTTTTTAATATAAATGCGCAGTATTCTGCTGTGCATCAAGTTCTTACCTGTTTGCCATCAAATAGTTAAAAAAAAAAATGTCAAAATCCTTATAACTTTATCTAGGGCCTTTCATGTGAAATGATTGCTGTAAAATGCATCATTTAGTCACAGATGTCTCTCATTACATGCCCTGAGTTTTGGATTCGGACACGTGTACAACCAGAGTGTTACTATGCACCAGTAGCTGTTACTGATTGAAACCAAATGTCTTATCACCTGTTTACCTAAAACTAGAGTCTAGTACACTACAGCAATCTAAGAAATATTTTCATTTAAATGTTTAAAGGGATATGATTTCATAATTTAGATAAAGCATGTGATTTTAAACAACTTTCCAATTAACTTTTATTATCTTAATTGTTTTGTTCTCTTGGTATCATTTGTTGAAAAGACTACCTAGGTAGGGTCAGGAGCTGCTGATTAGTGGCTGCACATATATGCCTCATGTTATTGGCTCACCCAATGCGTTAACTAGCTCCCAGTAATGCATTGCTGCTTCTTCAACAAAGGATGCCAAGAGAATTAAGCAAATTAGATCATAGAAATAAATTAGAAAGTTGTTTAAAATTGTATGCTCTATCTGACTAGAGATTGAGATTAAAACTGGGGTTCTAGGTGTTAATTGATTCACATTGTAATGTGCTACTTTAATATTTCAATTCTCTATGTTGCATGTTGTAAATGATTGTTTAATACTTTGTATAATACAGAAAATGTCCAGAATGAAGCAAATAAGGATGTGGATTGTGATAGAATAATGTGGAAAATATATGCATATCAAATTATGCTGGCCATATATACTTAAGTGTATTACTCTGTGTTGTATATACTGTATCTTTAAGGGACTTGTTCTGTCACTGAGCCTATCTGGTTGCAGCAATAGGTTTAAATATTTGGATGGTGGAAGAGAGAGACACAAGTCTATTAATAAGGCGAGTGACAGCGAAACGCGCAAGACTGTGTTTCCTTCCACATTTGTTTTATCTATATTTTATGTGACTGCTAATAAATTGTTAGACTTTTATACCTCCGTGCCCACTGTCGTGTCTTTTCTCTATTTGAATCATGAAATCAAAATTTTGGGTTTCATGTCCCTTTAATGATGCATAATAAAACAACTTTGCAATTTTCTTTCATTCTTTATTTTGTCCCGTTTTCATATAATTTAGCTATGAAAAATGTATATTTCTCGGATTACCTTTAACTAACAATAAATGCAAAACAATACATTTTACACCAACATTGTCATTGTGGCTAGCCTTGTCTGCAGACTAAAGCCCAGATTGGCTCCTACAAATAAGGCATTTAGTGGGTGAAGTATCTCTATTGAAAATCAATTGCAGTAAACAAGATGTTGATTTGTTTTAAAAATGTTTAAACTTGTCTGAACTATTATAATATTGTTATACAACATAACTACCATGCAATTGCAAGGTATTTACTGTCCTTTTAATTTCTGATCTTTGTAAAATGCTTTAAAATATTTTTGTATTACTTCTCTTATTTAAACAAAAAAAATCTAAGGACTTTATGATGCAAAAAAATATGACATTGTGACATTTGTTAGTGGATGTCATTTTTGCATTACTACTGTCCACATCTTACTATGGGCTAAATTATGAGTGGAGCGGTAGTTTGCACTCCTACTAGCGCATTAACTCTGCTCGACTTCATTTTTTTGCGCACATCAGGTACCCGCGTATTACAAGTTGAAAGTAAAACGTTTTTGCTCACACGCCAACCCGACGAGTGCAAAAAGACAAACTTAGAATATCATGACTGTGTTAACTTCACTAAAACCTGGTCAGACCTGATAAATATATAGGTACTGTATATCTATTTAAAAATACTTACAACATATTCCCCTCTGTAAAGAACATTGGAATGTGAAATAGAGAAAATGCATAGTAAAAAGTACTTACATTAAAAATGAATATTGCATAAATATGACTCTACATGTTTTCAGTTACTTGACTGCAAAGGGCTTCAATGCACTTGTATTTATGTCTGTGTGTATATATATACATACATATATACAGTATATATATGGGACGTGCACTCATAGGAGGCAAAAAAAAAGTTAAAAAAAAAATATTTTCCCCCCATGTAATGCTATGGAGAGGCAGGTACAGGAACGCTTCTCTCCATTGCACTACATGGGTCAAAGGAAAAGCTGTGCTGCAGCGCCACCTGTGTTCTATCAATATATTAGCAGCAAAAATT